>NC_138547.1:11907388-11954888 GCF_964234715.1 Podarcis melisellensis | reverse complement strand
TAGTGTTCCACTGACTTCTGGAGAGAGTCCTCCTGGTTTCAGAGGCTGCTGGGGAAGCTAGTGGTGTAGATGGAGGCTAGGCATGGCTCTCAGGGTTTGTGTTAAGACCAGCCATGTTAATTGCCACACCAACATAATATTGCAGCATGACAACATTAAATTGTGTTTTTATATGAGAGCAGTCATAATTCTCTGCTGATGCCATATAGAAAATGAAGAGCAGGCATTTTCAGATATCTGTTCTCTTGTTAGAAATGCCTCAAGGAGGCAAAATAGAGCTAGCAGCTAAGATCTCTGTAGTTTTCGGTTTGTTGGGGATTGGACAACCTCAGCTCTTAGCCTGTGACTTTGTAAATGAACTTCAGCAGTCTTTGTCTCTTGATGGTGTTTCTCTACCCCCACCAAATTCTTGAAGTCAGGGATGGGGAACCATTTTCAGCCTAGGGGCCGCATTCCCTTCTGAGCAATCTCCCAGGGACATATACAAGTGGTGGGTGGGCCTAGAAGCAAAAATAAGCAGAGCAATGAATGTGAACTTTATCTTTGTACAGGAGGCTAGTTTCTACACACACACACACACACACACACACACACATCCATCCATCCAAGCAAAATGTATTATCAAAGTTCAAGGATACATTCTAGTCAGGCAAAAGTACCCAAAAAGGAAATACAGCAGGGCCATCATGGGATGTTGCCTGATGAGAGTGGTGTGTTTTGAGGAGAGTCCAATGAGTAAGTTAGAGAGGCCTGAAGGCTTTTCCCCAGCAGGAAAGCTTAAAATCTATAGAATGAGTCAGTGGCTGTCCTTATTTTTAAAAACCACAAATGAAGAATCCCAATGGGAATCTTTATCGCCAATCAGACTTCTCTTATGGAACTAGGAAGGTGATTTGGTGGTGATTACATCTTTGAGTTGAGTCTTTGGTCTTTCTGTGGAACACCAGGGTCCATATATATATGGTGGGTGGTGGGCATGTCTTAAAATGGTTAATTTACCACTTCAGAAAAATGACACATATGCACTTCACAAGGTGAACAAGCAAGGCAAAGGGATTGCTCAGTCGGTAGATCATGGGACTCTCAGGGTCATGGATTTGAGCCCCACAACTGGCAAAACATACCTGCATTGCAGGGGGTTGGACTAGATGACCTGTAGTCCCCTCCAACTTTACAATTTTATGAAATTAATAAATAAGATGGAAAAAGCCATGCCCTGTATCTCCAGAAGAACTCTCTTGGGCCAACCTTTCATTGTGCTTGCAATATTACTCTGTTAGCCAAGATACCTACTATACAATTCAGACACCACGGGTTTCTAATCTGCTTATTTATAATTCAAAAGCTTGCCCATATATTAATGAACCCTTAATGAGCTGTTGAAAATGCCTGAACTACAGTCGGATTATTAAACTCAAACGGCCCCTGTAATCATACCATTTGAGTGGGTTTTTAGGTGCTTTTCATATCGACGGCTTTGTATTGTGAAGGAGATGGGTTTATTCGGAGGAAAAGCTTTGTAATAATTTTGACCTGCAATTTATTTATTGGCCTCTGAATGCCGTCGCCTGTGCAGGCGCGCTCGTCTGTTATCTGTGGGGGCAGGTGCACAGCGCGTTGAAAGACAGCTAATTAGGATCTGCTGAAAGATATGCTAAAACTGTGGTTCTATAACAAAGCCAAGTTCATTGTTAAACAATGTTTTAGCGTCTGTTTATGTGATTTGTCTGGATCCTGCAGATACCAAAATGAATGGTGTGGCTTTAAGTAGATGGAAATAGGGAGCAAACAGGTTTGTGGTTAACTCTACGGCTCACCCATGAAGATTTTTGAAACTTTGCCTAGAGGAAAAGAAATTGTCAGGCATGAAAGTGGTCCTGAAAGATCTATCAAAGGTGTACCAGCTCAAGCTGCCATATTTAATGTGGAAAGATTTGGCTTTAGGCCGATGCATAGCTCTCCAGCTTGAGTCCTTGCACTTCCAGTGCCATTAGTACCTCTCCAGTTGTGCTGGAAGTGATGTATTATTGTGTTCTTTCAAGCCCACTCTGTACCTTAATACCACGATGCATTGAAAGGTCAGCGAGCTAAGCAGTAATAAACTTGTAGGTTGATATACTGAGGAATAAAAATAGAGAAACAATAGCCACAGTGTGAGCTTATATGTCAAAAATACATATATTATTGGTGCATAATTTATAAAGGCAGATGCTAGGTAGCATCCATTGTCTGAAGCTGTTGAATAAAGGAAAGGCTTGGCTCGGCAAATAGGGTGAGCTTGTGAGATCCTCTTTAAAGGAAGAGAAACACAGACCCAGGAAGAGAGAGTAGATTTTTATCCAGTCAATATCAAAAGGCCTAGAGTAGGACAATCCTTCCCATCAGCCAGTCTACAGAAGAACAGCCTTCTTGTTCATTATATACTTGTGTTGATAACAGTAATTCAAAAATTAACGAGGGAAGATAGAGATGGAAATGGTACATCCTCTTTTCCCCACACATGGTCTTGTAGGTGTTGCTTAAGTAGTGCCTCAAACCAGAATAAATGTTAACAGCTCATCCTTTCTCTTGGTGTACCAGCATATGCAATGTACTGTATCACTTGCCAAGAACTGGGGTAGGACTCACTGCAAGTAGTCAAAACAGGTTTCATTTGGAAACAATCCAAGGTTATCTGGAAACAGCTGTGCCATTTTGCCCTAGCAGTTTCATAGCCCTTGTTCCAAACTGTGCAATTTTCAAACTGTGTCATGTTTATACTAGCCATGGCCAGAAAATGACTGGTCTCCCATTTATGATTGCCATCAGAAGCTCCTGCAGGTACATAGGTACCCTCAGGCCTGTGTTGAATATGATCAGGTAGTGGTGGTTTTCATAGGAAGTCAATATGGAAGAGGTGCCCAGAGGTTTGGAAATTTGAAAACCACAGAGTAGTGGCAGGCAGATTTCGGGTTTGTGAAAACATCTTTCTTTTCTATAACAACCACCCCACCCAATCCACTAGTGAGAGGCAGATGCAAAACAGCTTATGTTGGTAGTAGAGCCAGAGAAAAAAATGTGGTTGTGGTTGTGTCAGTGCATCTGCAATATAAGGCATCTCATGGAGCGTTACATCAGGAAACCATAATGTACACGTACAGAACTATGGCTGAATTTACTGCAGCTGACGGCTTTTAACACAGAGCACTGAAACTGACCAGCATAGTTGTACAAAGGCTAATAAAGGCAACCATTTAATACACTTAATCAACTGATGAGGAACACTAGGTTTGAGAGAGAGGCAATTAAAACAAGGGCAACCAGGGCAGGGTGGTAACTTGTTTTTTATTTGTTGTTATTGCTGTTATCTTTAGTACAGTCGTACCTAGAGTTAAGAACTTAATTCTTTCTGGAGGTCCATTCTAAACCTGAAACTGTTCTTAACCTGAGGTACCACTTTAGCTAATGGGGCCTCCCGCTGCTGCAGCTGCGCCGCCGCACGATTTCTGTTCTCATCCTGAAGCAAAGTTCTTAACCCCGAGGTACTATTTCTGGGTTAGTGGAGTCTGTAACATGAAGCGTCTGTAACCTGAAGCGTCTGAACCCGAGGTACCACTGTATTTAGTAGACTCCTTATTATTATACAGAGGTCTCCAAGTGACTTATATTGTTGGCACCCATTTGTCTTGGGAGACAATGGAGTGTACCTCTGGGGTGAAGAAAAACTGCTGTGTTAGCAGCACCAAAGTGACTTTCCCAGGGTGCATGTAGGCCTGATGTAGGCCAAAGGAAAGCAGAATAATACATTTGGCACCAGCTTGGCTGCAGGAGTTGCTGGAAGGAGCCATCCAACTGCCTTAGGGACTCCACTCCAGATTTGTGTAGGGTTTACTCCTTAGCCTTTTCTTCTCCCAAAGATATACCACAACGCAGTGGAGGTTTAGGGTTAGAGTTTTCCTTCTCCTATATGGGCTGCCTTACCAGGTTGACAAGTTCCATCTGCCCCTTACTACCCTCTACTTCTTGACCATTGGACCCACTATTGGTCCCATCTGCTCAACCTGCCGGAGCCTGTCTTTGCATTCAGGGAAGTCCCTAACCCACCAAGGGTTTGAGACCCATCAGCTACCTTCACCGGGTTTAGCTGGCCAGTTGAAGCCATTCCCGGGTTATGGCCACTGTCACATGCTGACAACTTCTAGGAGTCACACATGAGAGCTAGGTGCAGAGTCGGGGCCCAAGGAGGACAAACTACCCCAGAAGGAACATGATGTGTCTGTCACCCACCAGAGGTTCTACTCCTCCCCTAACACACCATACACCACAGTGATATAGTTTAATTAAATACATAAGCATAAATAAAATACATTATAATAGCAGCACATTATTAAAGCTTCCATGCAGTTCATTAAAAATAACAAAACACCCCCATGCAGCCACGGAAGGTTTGTCAGCATACTGACAGCAAAAACAAAACTATAATAGATTATCAGAAGCTTGAGAAAACAGTAGGTTTTTACTTGGTTCCGAAAATATGTCATCAAAGGTGCCAGGCTGACCTCACTGGGGGTTAAACAATTGTCAAGTTCCTGGGGGTTGGAATCCTTGTTATCTACTGAAAATCACCCAGAGACTTACCTGTAGATCCCAATCTACCTTTTGCCCATCTTAGTGTTATAAGGATACCTGCCCTCCTCTCTCAAAACTCTTTTCTTCAAATAGGACTAATGGTGCATCTAGCCCAATACTGTCCATCTTATCCTTGTCTATCCAGTGTCTTGAACAGAGTTTTTTTCTCCCAGAATCTTTTAACTGGAAATATCGGAGACTATAGCTGAGGCTCCTTCCATGCAAAGCATGCACTTAGCTGCCTAGCTCAGTGAGCAGTCATTTAAAAATTCTCATAGAGTTAATGAAGTAACGTATATAAATTAGCAAAAGCCTGTTTGTTTTTCCTTAGGAGAGGAATTGAAGCCCTTAGCAGGAATAGACTAACCATGTAGAAGATTGCTTAATGCTTTAATGAGAACCTGATAAGACGAAATAGCAAAGATGAAACATTTTATAACAAGGAAGCAAATGTGCATTGTCAAGTCCAAGCAGTGAACAAACTCCGGTGTCAGTATCCCAAAAACAAATTTAGAATTTGATGGTAATTGGGGTGTACTGGAGACATGGGAGGAGAAGAAACATGTGATAATTTATCAAGTTGGCTTTCTGCCTTCCAAACTTTTTAGAATCCACACACACAATTCTGAATGTGGAATGCTGAATGTGGAATGGTGAGATTCTTATCATGTCAGGAAGAAGCTTGTTTTATGGGTTGGGGGGTGGGGACAAGAAAAGCAACATATCAGACAGAATATTGCTCACCAACTTTTGCAGTGTGTGTTCAGATCTGGATAAGATGAAGCAGAAGCCAGGTTGAAAAGGGGGAAGGAAGAACAATGGATGTGGCATTCAAATTATTTGGTGTGGTTTGTGTGTGGTTTGTTGAAGTAGGCTGATGAAATTAAAATAAGATTCACTGATAAAAGGAGAAAATGCAACCCCCTTTTTAACGCCCATGGTTTTCAACATGTATATAATAATAAAGAGGGTGGATGGAGAAATAAAAAATATGAGAAGTTGGGGCAGCACTTAAAATTCTCAGTAAGTTCTCAGTATCTACAATCAACCACTCCATATAATCAGACAACTTTAAAGTTATTACAGATGTGTGGAAAAAGGCTTGTGTAACATAGTGGCTAAGAGGATGAATTACGAATTGGCAAGTCCCTGGACTGAAAGTCACCTCTGCCAAGAACTCACATAGGCAAGCCACACTCCTTCTTTAACTCAGTCCTCCACCAGCAATTTGGAGGTCATAATACTGCCCTAACTCACTAAATGTATGAGGCACTTGTAACACTCCAACGCAGCTTCTAAGTACAAGATGGGGTACTCCTAACCTGTGGTGCTGCATCCCACGGTGGGGCATGGTTTGGCAAAAATTAGAGATGGGATGGAGCTTGTGGATATCATATTATTAACGGTCTTTGTTACCCAGCAATGCCAGTGACCAGGGATCTTCTGTATAGCAAACATGCACTATAGAATTGTGCTTCCCTAACACCCGCTTACTGCTTTTTGCCCAGATCTTGCTCTGGTTGTGCATTCTTGGACAATAGGGCATTACAGTTGCCATTCTGCATATTAAAGAGGGAGGCATTCATCCATTTGTTTTAGTGGGGCATGCATATGTATAGCTGTGCATGTATGCACCCTCAAATCTTGACCTGCTATCAATGATAAAGATAAGCAATTTTGCAGTGAGTCATTTCATTTGTCTTAACAATATTGCAGGCAACTGATGCTTGCTACAAAGGTGGTTGATTTCAAAGATTATTTTTTTAAAATACATGTGTCAAATATATGACAAGGGATTGGCTGATGTTTGTGCAGGGCAGGTCGGTCACAAATCTGTCTCCTTCTACACCTCCACACCTTTGAGGAATTGGGCTAGATTCATGCAAGTGAGTCAGATTTAACTGCCACTTCTGAGCTGAACACTTGGCAGTTTATGGATGTTACTGTCATGTCAGCTGCACCTGATGCAGAGCTCGTGTGCCGCTGTGTATAAACAACAACATGAGCACCACAGAAGGCAGAATCGGCTTGCAGACTCAGTAGGTGCCAGCTCCTCCCCCTGAGGGGATCTGTCAGGAATACCTGCTTTTAAACCGATTTGAAGAGGTTAATTGAGCTGGGATATTTTTGGGTTGTATTGCATCTTTAATAGAAATGCCGATCCACGGAGCCATGGCTCTAGTGATTCCCCCCCCCCCAACTGTAATTATATCTCAACTTTGTTTTTCAGTGGTGTTGAGAGCATCTTGGCAGCAAGCCCATTTGACCTGATTAAACCTACAAATTGTCAGCCTTGATCTATAATAGTCAGATGAGACCGGTGATTGGATGTCATTTTGGGATCCTCTGGCTAGAGGCGGAAATTTTATTTATTTTTATTATTATTTTAAAATAAACGCTGGTGCTTCTCTGCTAGCTGCTGATAGCAATGCTGGCAATTTTGAAAATGTTTTAGCATGAAATGGCAAGTTAAACTTTCTGGGTGGTTAAAAAACCAAAAAACAAAGTGGTTTTGAGGCTGCATACATCACAGCATTCTTTACAGCAGAGCTGGGCACTGCAGACTATGCATATTGCATTCAGTAGATCTAAGACCTAATGATTGAGCATCTCCTCAGGAAGGGTGATCCTCTGGAAGGATATAAAGTACTATATTCCTTGACCCATCAGTGAAGTGGAACCCTCCCTGCTTTTCCTTGAACCAGGAATAACCTCAAGCCATTGTATTTGCGCAAAATACACGTGTGGAATATTTTGCTGAATAGACAGTTTGGTATTCCAGTTAAAACCTTTTTTATCCTCCGGTAAAGCTCGAAAAGCTTACAAATCAGCCCATGATAGCAGTGGCTCAGTCCACTGCCAACTCTTTAGAATAGTCTGCTGGTCCTTGACTGCTGCTCATATTATTGCATCAACAGTAAAAGGCAGACTTTAGAAATTGGTGTGACCTCCTAAACATATTATTGTAGGAACAGTGTCCTTGCTTAATATTTCTGCTTTCTGTGATACTATGAGTACTTTGAGCCATTTGCTTACATTGCATTACAGTGAATGCATTGATTAACTTATTCAAGTCACAGAATTCTTCTCTTCTTGATGCAGAATTTGGGCTATTTTGGTTCAAGATCTTGAAAGATAATTACTTTTTAGCATAGTGTGTACGGAGTGCTTAGTAATACCTTCCTCCTTGAACGACAACTGCTGGGATTGGAAGCCTTCACAAATCCATATGAAAATGGCTCGCAGCAAAGTGTGTGTGTGTGACTCCTGCTGCTTTCCCTTCTCTGAGCCGGTGGAATAGTTAGCAGATTTACTGGAAACAGGATATATTAACTTAGGTAATTTTTCTTCTTGTTATTTCCTTCACCTAAAGGTCTCAGCATCCGAGGAGCTCAAGAGGAAGACCCTCCTGACCCCCAGCTAATGAGATTGGACAATATGCTTCTGGCAGAAGGGGTTTCAGGTCCTGAGAAAGGTGGAGGATCGGCAGCGGCGGCAGCAGCAGCAGCAGCTTCTGGTGGATCTTCGGATAACTCTATTGAACATTCAGATTACAGGGCCAAATTGACCCAGATCAGACAGATCTATCACACGGAGCTGGAGAAATATGAACAGGTTAGATGTTGCAATCCTCTCCCTTGAATATATGTGGCTCCATTGTCCTCTGTTTTGCTAGAGCCCAACCTGCAAAGTACTGTTTGTTTATGCCATGCTTTCAAAAATTAATAGCTTAAAGATTAGCAACATCAACAAGTAACTTCAAGTTATACTTCCAAGTAAGTAAGGTTCAATAAGCCCACAACTTGAAACTTGGAGGAGCAGCCTTGCAAGATCCTGTCAAATTCTTTAAACTGCAGTCAGAAACAATAATGGTAGTCAGTTACATAGCATATTTCAAGTCCTCCAAGTGTTTCAGATTTTTTTATTGCATTAATCCTCACCAATGGCCCTGGAAGGTAGGCTGCTCTGATTATCACCATATTGTAGCTAGAAGGTTGAGATAAATGTGGTTTGGCTAGAACAAAAGTAGGGAACTTCAGGCCCTCCAACCCACTCTGTCTGGCCCTCAATATGCTCCCCACACCTCTCCTCAGCCCCATATCACACCCTCCTTGAGTGTTTTTGCATGGCTGGAAAGTGTCCTTAAACTCTGATAATGCCTCTTGCTTCCCTGGATGGAGGATAAAGAATTGTGAATGAGTGTCTGGTAGAAAGCACACTGCTGTACAAAGGTAAAATTTACATTTGTTGTTTCACCCACTTGTGCCTTTGGCCTCATCCACCACAGATACATGGCCTCTTGAAGGTTGCCCAGAAGGGAACTTGGAACTTAGGCTGAAAATGGTTCCCAACCTGTGGACTAGGGCCACTCTGTAAGTGTCTGTAAGTGCTTTGAAAAAATCCAGATGACTGCATTAGAGAGATTAGTCATTTACTGTGAGTTAGGATTCCACTTCTAGGACAAATCAGTCAGAAGTGCTTTACTGACTTTACTTTGCTGTCAACATTTTTTTGTAGACGATTCTGTGCTTGCTGTAGGTTATTTTCAATATGACCTGTGGTTTGATTTTTATTGAAAGTGTTAATAACTGCTCTGGCCCAATGAAACCACATATACCCCTCTACTTCATTTGTTTTCTCTTGAGGGGTTCAGTTACTCAGTGAGCCTTTTGTCAACAAGTGTTGGAAAGATTGTCCATCCATGTTCACGTAACTTTTCACAGATTTAGAAAGGGAAGACCAGAGACCCTGGCTTTGTTGCTGTACCACTGGCAATGTCATTTTGTTTCCCTGAGGTGCCTTATAAAGCTTCTGAAGCTTGAACCATATCAGCTCAATGAACCATAGGAACTTGTGGCTGGTTTTCTGAGCAGAACTTTATAAGGAGGTCCTGGCTTCTACGGCTTGGCTCTGGCACTTCCCTGGGAGTGTGTCAGCTGAAACAAACTTGAAGTGAAACCGCAAAATCCAGTTGCTAAATGGGGGTTAATCAGAGGCTGCAGTCCTACCAGAAAACATGCAGCTTGGTGTGGTTTTTGCCTATCTCAGCATCTGTGTTACAAGAATGTACATCACCAATGTGAGGAAATTTTTCCTTTCTGGAGGTTCCTAGCTAGTTTCGGTATTTTGGTTACAAATTGCAGTGACTAGCAGAAAATATTACAACAAAACATTACCACAAAAAGCATTTAAATGAACCTATGACTTTGAAAAAATGCATCTTAGAATGAATATTATAAGGCCATTATGAATTTATTTCCTGTTATAATAAAAACAGCTTCTTTACTACCCAAGTACAAGTGACATTTGGGGGGATGGAGAAAAAATCAATTGCATTTGAAGTGTTTGCTTAAAATTTTCATTCCCCCCCTACTTTTTGTTTTCTTGTAGCTTAATATAAAATGCCCTTTCTAAAGCCAGTCTGGAAACAGTCTTGGGTTTGAAAGGTTAACACCTCAGAAATAAAATGTTTGTTCATTTATGATGGCAGTATGAATCAACCCATTCAGCTGGTTTAGTTCTAATTCAGCAGAAGATTGTGGATTGGCTGTGTGTTTGTGTGTGTACAAGATTAATCACAGCCATGCTTTCATGATATTTCTCATAACCCTGAGGACCAATTATTATTGTCTTCAAAAAGCCACCTACAAAAATTACTGAATCCAAGAACTGGTTGCTGCAGCTGGAGGAGGTGTTAGAAATAAAAGCTATGTCTGTGCAGAAAGTTTCTCTGGATGGTGCATCTGCAGGCTTCTGCATGGGGTGAGTTCGGCTCAGTTATCCAAACAAGGACAGGACCTACACATTAATGTTGGGTATTTTTTTTTATTGTATCCACTTCTACATTTCTATTTCTGCACTAATTTGCACCTGGAGTAGTAGTTTAACTAACAGGAAGCAAATGGAAGCTGGTTTCTAAGAGAGTTAGAAGGGGTATTTTCCTCAGTGCATGCCTGCATTTTCCTTCATTCTCTGTAGCTTGTCATACAGAATTTGCAGGTGGCTATCCTCCCCCCACAAAAACAAAAAAAACATCCTAGTTCACCGAAAGGAACAGTGAGATGAATGTATATTCTCTGGGCAGCAATGCCTGTTATACCTCCTTTTTCAAAAGCTACTCTCTCCAACCTAAGTACGTTGGACTGTCACTAATAAACTTAATATATATATTTGGAAAACTATTTTGATTATATTTTATTGCTTAAACAGTTTGTTATTTTTATAATTATGCTATAATCCACCCTGAGTGGTTTTTCCAGAAGCAGGAAGGTGGGGTATAAGTTTACTTACTTTGGAATAAGCTTCCATGGATTCAGGTCCACTTCTGCAGTAATGAATTAGTTTGTAATTTAAGGTGACTCTGATTGGTTTTTGCAAGAGAGTAGCATGACTACACCTCTGAAAATATTAACAAATAAGAAGCAACTTCTACAAC
Source organism: Podarcis melisellensis (assembly GCF_964234715.1). Taxonomy (NCBI): domain Eukaryota; kingdom Metazoa; phylum Chordata; class Lepidosauria; order Squamata; family Lacertidae; genus Podarcis; species Podarcis melisellensis. Next base: position 11,943,844 of record NC_138547.1, on the reverse strand, counting down.
TGCTGAGCATATTTCATATGTCTGTGATAAAGCAAATTGAGTCTAATGATTTTTTTCACTAGGGTGAAATAATGTATCTTCTTTTGCAATTACTCTTATTTATATTGTGTACCAAGAATGTGGCATTTCTTGTATGGAATGTTGGCTTCTGATTTCCCCCCATTGAATGCCCCTGCTTTTCTTATGCATGCCTTTCGGCTTGGTCATCCTGGGAAAAAATCTACTAATCCACCCCCCCTCAATTTTCTGCAGATACTTTGAAGTCAAGAAGGGCTGACCTCCATTATTTCTTCAAGTCCCAGAATATTGGTCATTTAAGTGCAGATTTCTAGACCTCTTGTTGTAACTGTAGTAGAGACAAAGGAACATCGACCACACTTTAAATGAAAATGGTGCATGGAAAACCTCAACAGACAGAACGGGAGCAAAAATAAATTCTGATTGTTGTGGGCCGTCATTTCCCTGGCCTTGTAGCCTCTGACTGTAATAAATGTAAGCATTTGGAAGGAGCCCAGCGTTCAAGCCCCGTAGCTCCATTTGCAAAGGTTTCAACTGAAATGTCAGATCCATCCGTCCAAACCCCAGGAAACTGAGGTGGGGAGGGAGGGGGAGAGAAACGCTGCTGGGAGAGTAAGAGACAGAGCGGATGTGAAACACGCAAGTTTTCCCCTGTTAGTCCTGACACCCAGCAGTGTCTACTGTACAGAAATATGATAATTTTTTTCATGCCTTGTAGCAAACTGTCTCGTACTAGTTTGTCTCGAACTGTGCCTGTCTCTGCAGCTGAGGGGCAAATGGGACCGCTCCTCTGTCTTGATTGGCTCCCAAGTTTTCTGAAAGGTTTCTACAGGTGGGAGCAGGGGAGGGTAGACTGGTGGAGGGGCCATGAGATGTTTGTGAAGAGAAAGCAGGTAGATCAGTCTGGATTTCATCTGGGAAGGGGAGAGAGAATACTTGGGGCAATTTAAAATAAACAAGTGTGTGTGTGAGAGAGAGAGAGATCCAGACTAGTAGACCTTCAGCCCTTTCAGATCCACATTTAGCTCAATATAATCAGTCTTAAATTTGATATGGTCACACATTAGTAAAGTTCCCTAGATGACTTATAAAATACAGTAAAATATAGTATTAAATAAATAATACAATTGAAATACAGTCATACAATATTAAAACATGCAATAATGAAAACACAGTAAGCACAGCAACAGAAAACTTTTATCTATTTCAGACAGAATGAAACAAATTCCAGCTCAGCTTACAGTTATACTAAAAAAGAGCATAACCAACTAACAGTTATACTAAAAAAGAGCATAACGTGGGTTTTCTAGAATAGCCATTAAAGCAGCAAACACATCGAATCTATTTTAAAGTACAAGTTTAAAAGTTCAAGATATTGTAAAAAGAAGTCTTCACCAAAAAGTCTTTAAAAAAGGTGTCAGACAAGCCTCTCTGAGAAACCTAAAGGAATAGATTCTGGGGAGCCACTACTGAAAAGGCTCTGTCCTTTGTAACGATCCACTTCACCTCACTTGACAGCAACACACAGATCAAGACTTCTGAAGATCTTAAGATTCAGATAGATATCTGTGGGAGACAGCAATCTTTCAGGTAACCTAGTCCCTAGCCATTTATACATTATTGGTTAAATCCATTCATAAACATAGGGAAAGGGTCGAGAGGAACCTGTAGCAGAAAGTATGGTTGATCTGAGAAACTCATTGCAACTGTAGCTTAGTAGCAGGATGCAAGCAATGCTGAGCAACAGACTGCTGGACCAGTTTGTAGTAACTTGGCCTGCCGCTCTTCCATCCCCTCTCTGTCATATTCTGTGCTGTCAAAAATTGGAATGTTAACTTCTCAGGGCAGGAGCCTGTCAATGCCACGTCAATGGTACCATATAAATAAACAATTTTCAAATATTAGGACTTGGGGAAACATCCCCTTACCTTGGAGAGCTGTTGCCATGGTGTTGGCACTCTTGGACTAGTAGAGCATTGGCCTGATTTGGTAGCAACCAGATCCTGTGTCAGTTGGCGGTTTCTAGTGCTTTGAAAACATCCCTAGCAGACCACAGATCATGATTGGTTTTGTTCATTTGGGCTGGATCACAATTAATGCATGCAAAGATGCAGGTAGAGTTAAGCTGAAAGCTAAACAAGAGGTGGGTGATGAGCAAATGAAATTCATTCCCTACTAAATGGAGGGAGTGGTGCAAGTACTGGCCTTTAGGAAGTTATGTTGCCAGAGCTGGCTTGAGCATGTGGCATCTTCGGGCAAGTAGTGAATCCCCCTCCTTAAACTGGCACTGTAATCAGAGAAGAAACAACTAGGTTGTAGAGCTGCCATTTTAACTTCCCACAGTCCCACCCACTCCATATACTTTCCCTTTAGGGCAAAATGGTGCACCATTCATGTGAGGGTCTGAAAGGCCCTGTTTAAAGCTGTCTGCTTGTCAATGCTGCTGTGTTGAGTCACAGTGCCAAAGGGCTTCAATGCCATCAGACGGCACTTTGCTCAGGTCCCCCTCAAACCTAGGGCTGGTCCTGGATGGTGCCTTACCATCCTTCAAGCTAGGGCACATCCCACTTCCTCTAAAACATCTGATGTGGTACAATAGGGCAGGGACTCCTTTGGTTCTATCAGTTCTAGATGGCTTATCAGGAACTCAGGTGTTTTGAAGGTTTCACAAAGGAGTTTCACAAAGCCTCAGTTAAACCCAAGAGCCCTAATTGTGAATGCTGTACCCAACCCTGGAAACAGGAAGTGTGAGTTGCTCCATTTGGGCTCCCTGTTCAGCTGTAGTACTGCCCCACAGTCTTTAAAGCACCACCAAGTCTCATTGCCTTTTTGTGTTCGCATTGCCTTCTTTGAACCTAGAAGCAAAGGCCAATGTTGTCATTATTGCTGTGTTTTTCTCCCACCCTCCCTCCTCCCCCCCTGCCCAGAGTTTGATTTTGACATTTGTTGCCAGTTAAGGAAATGCACTTTAAAGCAGCAGGAAAGGCCGGGGGGGCGGGGGGAGCTCTCCAGAAAGTGTGTCACACCATCAGCTTCTCACCCACTTTCTCAGTGCTAGGAGAAATGCTTCTCTTCATAATTTACAGCTACTGTAATAGAGATGGCATATTGAAAGCTATCTTCTATAATTACATTGAAATACGTTTTTGCTGTAGGCAAACGTCCCAAACCTCCCAGAGCAGCTGGGAACCTGTTGCCATCACCTTCATGGAACTCTCCTGGTTACCCCATTTCAGAAAGGATGTTTGCAGAGTTAGGAAAGCTGCAGAAAAGGGCAACCAAATATGATCTATGGGGTGAAGAAAGGCTTAACCTGGTTGGTCACTGTGGAAAGCAATACATTGGATTACACAAACCTTTAGTCTGATCCATCAGACCTTTATAATCAAGGATACATATGGAGAAGGGCAAACACTTTGCAGAAGGAATGGGGTTCCTGTGCCTCCCCAGATGTTGGTGGATTACAACTATAATCATTTCTGACCCACTAAGACTGATGGGAGTTGGGAGCACAACAGTTGTGGAGGGCCACAGGTCCCCCCATCCCTGCATTTAAAAAATGTTAAGTTTCTAATTCTCATGATAGCAAGAGTTGCTTCTCTGTGGACAATACCTATTAAATCTCTTAAATTGGAGTGGGGACTTGGCAGGATTTGCAGGGGCTGTAGCTTCATTTGCATAGCTCATTTCCCCTCACACCTTTGACAAAGACATACATTTGAATTTGTTTAATTTTGTGAAGGCCAGAGTAGCTTTTCCAAGCCAGGAACATAAGAAGCTATCATATAGTGCCTTAGGGTGAAGTTCATCTCAGTAATGATGTCTTACTGGTATCAGCTCCCCAAGTTTTCACCTGGAGATGGTTGGGACTCAACTTGGGACTTTCTGAATGCAAAGTATGTGCTCTCCCACTGAGCTAAGGTCCCTCTGCCTGCTTGTTCCTCCAGCTTCCATTATTCTTATTGGAATAGTAGCAAATATAATATGTCCATGGTCTTAGAAGTACACTTGTATATTTCCGGCAACATTGGGAATCATGGTGCATGCTAGTTCTTCAGGGGTAAGAAACATAGTTGTAGTTCAAGGAACCAGGAATGATGCCACTGCCATTAATTTGATTTATTTTAGCTGATAAAAATTATATATTGCTTGATTGTATTAAAAAAAAAAAACAGCCCTCAAAGCAGTTAAAATCTCCAAGGCCTCAAGAGTCTCTCCCTCCTATTTTCATGCAGCAGTGATGTGTGTTCTTCCTCTTCCTCCCCAAGAGTCCTTGGAGTGAGGTCCAAGTGCTCTGCCAGGCATTGCATTCAAAGCGCTACAGACTTGGTAGAGGGTTACGACCTGTAATTTTTTACTTTCAGATGTGTAAAGGCAAAAGAGAGTAACTGTGCCAGAAGCATATGCATCTTTCTTAAGGGTGTACCCAGATTTTAATTATCTAAATGTAAATACTTAACAAATTTTACTTAGAGTAATGAGCTAAAGTGCACACTACATAAATGAGATGTTCTAATTAATCATGTATGAACTACTGGTTTAAAGGGAAGCTCTGTGAATCCCATGGATATGCTGGTCTGCTGCCAAATTGCTAATCAGCGTTTGCATTCATAGGCGTCTTCGCTTTAATAAGTTACGAGAGATGTTTGGAGGAAACGAAGATGAGGGTGGTGGTGTATTTTCTCTTCTCTGAACAGGCAGACATTACCTGAGCTTGTAAACTTTTAACCTCCAGGTTAATTGGTGAGGTGAGTGTGGGTGGCTTTTATTTTAATGTTATCCTCCTTTTCAGACATATATTGTCTCCCTAAGTGGCGCATGCCAATGAAAAAATAATAATTACAAACTAAAAGCAGAAGAGGCACAAAGGGAGTGGAATGAAAATATAGAAGAGGGAGATCCAATCAGGATGACAAGGCCAGAATGAAACTATGAGATGTAAATGGGGCATTTATACCCAGTTGGGGCCAGGGTGATCTTCCCCTGCTGATGTTCTTGCTTGGGTAGAAGTGGTGAAGCTACCTACTGGCCCTTAATTCTCTGTCCTTCCCCCTGCAGTCCAAAAGCAACAGAGTGACTTTATCCACTTTCTTAACTTTAGAGTGATGAAGACTGTAACAAGAGCTCTTCTGGATTAGACCATCAGTCCATCCAGTCTAGCATCCTGTGTTTCCCACAGTGACTAACCAAGTGCCTCCACAAGGCCCATGAACATCAGGGCAACAGCATCCCCCAGCTTCCACTTCCCAGAAAGTAGCTAGTCTCTTATTGTTTCCCAAGCATCTCACAACTGAAGCTCACTTTTTCTCCAGGTTAAAACTGGACGCAAACTTCACTCTTGCACCTGAAAAAGTTTGAGTAATCATTACACTGTCCTTTGTTGTCAATGTTAATTGCTGTTTGGAAGATGGATAGGAAGAAAGGAAGCTCAGGACAGTTACTTGTAAAGAAATGCAACAGACCACATATAAGACTGGGCCATTCTGTGGGGTCATTGCATCAAGAGTGATTACAAAACCTTATAACACCCCCTTATCAGTGGCTCAGTAGAAAGAAGCAAGGCTGGAGTAGCCAAACAGCCTCCTCCTGGGACAGGTAAACCTGCTGCATTTGTGGACTAGTCACAATTGAATTAACATTTATCATGCTGGGTGTAGAGATGCAGTGGGAATAAAATTTACAAACCAATGGAGGCTGATTGGAAGACAGCAGGGCCTGAGCAGGGAATCCTAAAGAGATGCTGCAGGCAACAGGTCCTCTGTGGGTGCATACTTTGGGCTTACAGGAGCTTTTGATAATGTATGGTTTTGTTTTGTTTTGTTTTGTTTTCCAGCAAATATTTTGGTATAAGCTCTGCAAATAACTTATTTGGTCCAAATAAGATAAAAGGATAGTAACAAGAGGGCTGGGGATAGCAACTCTTCTTGTAAAGACTGCCTGACATTAATTGCATGATTACAATTATGTATTACTTTTACATTTTAAATAACAGCTGTTGGGTGTGTGGGGCAGCATCATTTGGGACCGTGGTTTAACCCTCCCACTATAAACAATGCCCCCCACCTGGAAGCTGCTATTCGAGAAACTTTCATTGGCACTACTAGTAGCTTATCTTCCAGAGTGAGTAATAGCTTCCAGAAGAAAGGAATCTTTTTATCAGGACTATTAAGGAAGAAATGGTTCGAGTCCAGTCCCTATCCTGTTTACACACATCCATAGCTGCTATGTAAATTATAAAAACAGATTAATGACAATCATGCAATTAAAATCTTGCTTAGTTTGATCCTGAAAGGCAGTGGGCACGTTAAATCTTGAGGAAGGAAAATGGAGAATGAGGTGGTAGTTCTGTAGCTTTCAGATATGTGAAATATTCTATCAGCAGGACAGATGTTGGATCCAAGGAGCATTTGGAGATTATGTGGTGGTGATACCTTTTATCAGGACACCTTGTTGGTGGAAGCTTAAGAGCTGATCACACAGTTCCTGTGGAGCTCTGTGGAGAGAACTTTGCAGAGACTGAAAACCCATACCTTTTATTAGGGTTGGCTGAGGGGCAAGAGTGTTAAGCATAATATAAGAGCTTTCAAGTTACATAGAACATAGGGCTAGGGCAAACATCTTTTTTATTCAGGGAATTCTGGGGAAAAGAAAATAATAGTCACCAGCTGATCAGAACTGTGAAGGAAAACTACCTGAATTTGGAGGCAGCAGGTTGCGGATGAGATTGCCCCCTTTTTGCACATTTACTGGGGGGTGGGACTTAAAAGGAGCTCTTTTGCAGCCCTGAGCAGCTGGTGGCTGCCGTTTGCTCCCTGTGTATGGGGTGTTAGGGGAGAGGTAGTACCTCTGGCAGGCAACATGTCATGCTCCTGGGTAGTTTGTCCACCTTTGGTTCCCCCTGCACTCAGTTCTCACCTGAGTGTCTCCTAGAAGCTGTCAGCATGTGACAGCAGGCACACTCCCAGAATGGCTTTGACTGGCCAGCTAAGGGCAGCCAAGGGGTCTCAAACCTTCAGTGAGTTAGGGACTTCCCTGCATGCAAAGACAGGCTCCAGCAGATTGAGCAGATGAGACCAATAGTGGGCCTAACAGTCAAAAAAGGTGGTTTCTGCATGTGCTGTAGAAGGAAGTGAGGGGCTGATGGGGTATGTCAACCTGGGAAGGCAGCCCATATAGAAGAAGGAAAACTCTGATCCTGAACCTCTGCTACCTTTTGGCTATAGTCATTTGTAAGAAAGGCTTCGAGAGTAAACCCCGAGGAAAGATCTGTACCTGCTGCCTTGTGGGCCATCTTTGGGAGAAGAAAAGGCTAAGGAGTAAACCCTACACAAATCCAGAGTGGAGTCCCTAAGATGGTTGGATGGTATCTGGTACGCCTCCTTCCAGCAACTCCTGCAGCCAAGCTGGTGCCAAATGTATTGCTCTGCTTTCTTTTGGACCACATCAGTGAAGCTGAGAAGGGAGGTCTTGTCATTTGGGAAGCCCAGGACCCTCATACACACTGCCCTGGCTTGCTCCCCAGTGAGGTTACTTTAGTGCTGATAACACAGTGAAAACGGCACAGGAGGCAGCAGTTACGAGTTACTGGTCCCTGCAGCCACAGCAAACGCTGTGATTTCTCCAGCGGTTTTACTCCATAGTCTCTTGAGACAGACAGGTACCAACAACACCCTGAATTTCCTATTCCCCCAAATGCAATGGAGCTCCAGTGAGCTTCCCCTTGAAAATTGTGTACCCACAAAACTGAAGTCCCCCTGAACCCCAATTTATTTTCAGGTCATAAAATGGGAGGGGGAGATTTTATCTCAGCACTTTCTTCAACTGATATGTTAAAATTAAAAATTGGGGGGGGGGGAGAAATTGTGAGAGGGGATGGTGCCGATGTGCCAGGGAAGAGCTTGTGGTATGCTAGCTGTTAAGCTGATCAGTTTGGCAGGTGAAGCCAAATCCACATATTTATATATTTGGCACATTTATATCCTCTATCTTCTATCATAGAACTCAGGGCAGCATACATAGGGTTCACAGATATCTCCCAACCAGGCCCCCAACCTGCTTATCTTCTTTAGGTTGCTGCATTTTGTGCCCACACCTCAGAACATGTCTCTTGGCCTCTGTGCCCTCCAGGTGTTTTGCACTACAACCCCCATGATCACTGATCATTGGCCATTATAGCTGAGGCTGATGGGAGTTGTAGTCCAAAACATCTGGAGGGCACCAGGTTGCAGAAGGATTCCCTGGGTTATATCCCTCTTCCATACCTAGTATATGAGGGCAGATACATTCTGAATGCCCTTCTCTATTTCAAAGTCTCATAGTCTTAGCTAAAGCCTACCATCAAATACCTGTTTTGTTTCTCCCTTTTTCCTCTAGTAAAATCACCACCAAACATCAGCTTTGTCACTTCCCCATTACTACTGCTGAAAATGTCTCTGAACAGATATTACTAGCCAAGCTTGATGGTTTCCCAGAACCAGGGGACTTATAAATCTGCTCAGACTATTCCATCCTAGAATCCACCAGGGAACCAAAGGTCACTAGGAGACTGCACGCCCTGTCTCCCAGGAAGAACATCATGGCAAGGGGAAGAACCTGAACCCATCAATGCATTGGTCACTGAAAGTGCAGCTGCTCCAATGCTTGCTTTCCTCTTCCCTCCCAATTTCTTTTTCATTTTATATTGTGTCTATCAGATTGTGAGCCTGTGGGCAATAATTGTCTTGTTTTTAATCTCTGTACAGTGCTTAGACAATTGCCAGTGCTTTACTAAGAGTTAAAATTAATAATAATAATAATAAATGCTAATTGATAATGTAGTTAATTGATAATAAAGAAAAACAACCAGCTGTCTTAAGGCTGGGTACATGGAAAATTTGTAAACATTTTCTTCTTGTTGAGATCAGGATGTGATATGACTTTGCTAAAACCTGTAACTGTCCCTGTAACTTTGCCCCTGTAACTGTCCCTTCCTTCTTAGGCTTGTAATGAATTTACCACACACGTGATGAACCTTCTTCGAGAGCAAAGTCGGACACGCCCCATTTCTCCAAAGGAAATAGAGAGGATGGTAGGCATCATCCATCGGAAGTTCAGCTCCATCCAGATGCAGCTTAAACAAAGCACTTGTGAAGCTGTCATGATATTGAGATCACGGTTCCTTGATGCCAGGTAGGTCACAAGACTCTATGATTTTCTTGTCTTGATTTGTTGGTGACTTGTCCAATGCTATAGGATTTGACACTTCTTTACAGCCAGTGGGTTGTAGCTAATGTTAGTCTTACTCAGAGTGGATCCACTGAAATTAGGGAACCCTCAGCTAAGCCCCCTGGATGAACTGTGTGTGCCATTGGCTGCAAGAGCCAACTTTTATGACCAGCTGAACTGCTCCTGGCAGGACAGGAATTTATATATGAATCCTTGCTGCGTACAGGAATTCCCAAATGAAAGGACAGAAAAGACGTGGTTATTCTAGGAGGGGCAGAAGTTCGTGGCCAATTATTTAGTACTTGGAGGCAAACTTCCATGCTGATTGGGTGCAGACAGATGTAACAGTTTAACACTAGTCATGTTGGTTCTTCAGTCATGGTGTGATCCTAGCTTCTCAGCTTGCCTTACACGGACTGACACATACCAGCCAATCACCAAGTCTCACCCGTTCTCTCATGTTTTGCATGGGCCGCTGGTTGGTTGCAAGGCCTTTTTGGTAGTAAAGCTCATTGCCAACCTCTCCTTATACAGCATGCCTGACAGCACTTTAAGAACTCCGCAGTGACATTTTGGTTATGCAAATGGGTGCACCCCTAACTGGTGTGGCAATGAAAAAGGTTGCTGCCACTTGGAAAGGGAACAGCTGCACCTTTCAGAAGCATATTTTGCAAACAGTTCCTCTCAAAGAACAGAAAGCCTAGACAAAATAAGTGGAAGTGGAGTAATGAGAGAAACACGGCTCCAGGGAGAGCGGTAGAATGCCGGGGGATAAGCACACCATGATACTGATGGGCTGTAGCATGCCAGATGGAAGCTCCCTATGGAGTAGCCGTCCTATCGTGGTAGTTTGATTGTGGCAAGCCTGGAGGGGGAATGGAGCTTGGAGGGAAAACACTTACAGGGAGTTTTCTAAAGGGAGGGGGAGAAAAGACTTCACAGAATTTTCTTTTTAAGAACTGAGTTTTATTGAAGAGATCTGTAATGATAATTATGGCTAGGAAATGAATATGCATAACTACTCCGTCTTCAGTATCACACCAGTAAACTGAACAATTAAACCCTGCTCAATACTTCTTGGCCAACACTTCCTTCTGGTTCACATCTATTCCAAAATGAAATAAATTTTGCTGCCTGAACCAGAGCCCAAATATTTGCCCCCACCCCTAACTAGGGTTCTTGCTGCATCATTGAGATACCAGCAGTAGCGGTGGAAGGGGAAGGGGGCACCATAGGCTGCAGGGCGCCCTCCAGCAGGTGGACCCAGCACTGCCTGCAAATGCAGCGCAAGGTGACCAGGGTGAGATGGCGCACTGCCTGCAGGGTGCCTCAGCCACCCACCTCCCAACCAGCCTCAGCTGCCCTCCAGCAGGCCCAGCACTGCCCCCAAAAGCAGCACTGGGCACACCGCTGACGCGGCGTGAGCCAGCCGGCAGAGCATTGCAGCTGCTGCATCCCTTCCAGCCACAAGTGGGTCCAGTGCTGTCGGAAAAAGCAGTGTGGGGTGCTTCATCAGGTGGGCACCTGGAAGGGGCACCTGGGATAAGCGTGGCTGGTATGTGCTGGCCTGCAGGTTTCCCTCCCGAGTCCCGGGCAGTCTCCCAGCAGTGCACCCCACAATGTTTTTTCTGACAGTGCTGGGATGGCACACACCAGCTTCTTCCCTCCTGGTGTGGGGGCTGCACTCGCATAACATACCCCCAGGTGCTGCCGCGGATTGCTACGCCGGCTTCTGCCTTCATCTGCTCCCTTCTCATGGGAGCAGCCCATTTTCAGGTGTTGTGGCAGTGCTTGTCTAACAGCACCTGGAGGGCCACAAGTTGCTTCACCCTTGCCCTAGAGGAAAAGAGGCAGATGGAGATGCAGATGAAGTCAGAGTACCTTGTACAATGTTAGGATTTCCCACACCACCCAAAATGTGTGTCTCATTAATATCTAGATAACACACTATAAATAAGTTTATCAGTAATCTGAAATCTTGGTTTGCACATCTTTGAACTTCTAAGAGCAACAGGTAAGTGGGATCTGGACCTTTGATGGAGAGAGATGGGCAAATTAATTCTTCCATAGATAAGCAATTGCTCCTCTTCTATCAGTTACTAGCCTCTCACATCAACCCTGATAAGAGCCAAGGTTTGGTTTGAATAAGTGGTGAAGCATCAATTTCAGCTAGCAAATGTTAGAGAAAAGTCTGCTTTCCATATTTATATCCTAGCTAACTTTCAGTAATCAAGTCTCACAGCTGTAATATATTTCTTTCCTTGCTTTCTTTCCTCTTTTTGCAGGCGGAAAAGGCGTAACTTCAGTAAACAAGCCACAGAAATCTTGAACGAGTATTTTTACTCTCACCTCAGCAATCCCTACCCCAGTGAAGAAGCCAAAGAAGAGCTGGCAAAGAAATGCAGCATTACAGTATCACAGGTGGGCTGGGGTTTCCACCAAGCGGCTTGAAAGCAGGTTTTTTGCTATGGGAAGAGCCTTTGTCTCTCTTTCTTTCCTAAAATAACAACAGCCTTCCTTCCTGAGACTGGTAGAGCTGAGTACCATTAAGGAGGAATTCTTGAAATTGGCCTGTCTATCCCCCAAGTGGTGTCAATTAACTACAAATGAATGACAAGCCAATTGAAAAGTGTTTTGGAAAACTAAAAAGTGATGCTTCAAGTGATTGATTTATTTCACTTATATCCCACCCTTCATCAATTGCATGATTCTAGGGTGGGCTACACCACAATAAAATGCATAAAAATGCAATCAAAAACATTTGCAGCAAATAATCTAGAACTCGATTATCAAGTTAGTCCTCAGCAGAAATTGCAGCAACAGCAGCAGCAGCACATCAAAACAGTTCCCAACAAAAGGGAAAATAAAATATATTTAATTGGCATTGAAAGGTGGCAAGTGATGGTGCCAATCATAACACTGGAGGGAGGGAATTCCACTCACAGGCCGTGTCACAATGAAGCTCTTGGCAGGAGCATGAGGAGGGTTTCTGTTGCAGCTCTTAATGCACAGTCAGGGCCACTGTAGAGAGTTGTGCCCCTTTGTGTATTTAGACCTCAAGACATTAGTAATGGCTTCTTACTGAGCTGAGCTGTTATTCTTTCCCAATGATTCTGGAGATGCCATTCTGGAGATCAGAGATTAAACTGGAAGCCATCTACAGTCATACCTTGGGTTACGAACGCAGCAGGTTGTGTGTTTTCGGGTTGCGGGCCGGGCTGAACCCTGAAGTACCAGAACGAGTTACTTCCGTGTTTCAGCAGAAGCACATGGCAGAAGCACAAAATGACGTCATGCACAGAAGTGGTGCTTCAGGCTGCAAACGCTGCGGGTTGCGAACGTGCCTCCTGCACGGATCTCATTTGCAACCAGAGGGATGACTGTACTGCGGTCCCTCTTCTTTCAGAGTCAATGAAAGATGCAGGGTGTGGGACGTAATGGTGGAAGTGACATCTGTCAGCTTCTGATTTTTAACTTCCAGGAGTCACATTGTAGCCAGCACAATGAGATCCTTGAGTGGGTTGGAGTGGGGTGTATTTACAGGCTTCGTGGTCAGCTGGTAGAAGTCATTTCATCATGGGTGAATATTGCCCAAATTTTGGAGGTTTGCTAAACCTTTGCAGGTGGAATGAGCAAGTCCCTTGGCTTTTAATTCAGAACAGAGTTAGGAAACTTGTGCCATGCCAGATGTTGTTGTCTTCCGTTCCCCATCATTTCTTGGCCAATGATCATGCTAGCTGGGGTGATGGGAGCTGAGGTCTGGCAACACCTGGAAGGCTACAGGTTACCTGTCTCTGATTTATAAGTGCTCTTGATTGTTTTCTTGCAGCAAAAGTGCCCAAGAGGACATATAGTTGTTTGAAAATAGCAGCTTTCAAAAATCAACAACAAAAATCAACTACCCAAGTACCTATAGATCAATCTTTTAATGCCTGAGAGAATAAAAAATATTCACTCTACCTATTCATTTCACCAGTAAGGTAGGGTAGCTGGGCCTTGCTGCATAGTTAGTCTCAAAGCTGCAGTGCCACCACTGAGAAGGCCAAGCCTTGGGCCCTGCTGTGGCCTGTGCAAGCAGTTTCAGTGCACTTTGGGATGGTGCAGTCGCAGGCACACAAAAGATCAAGTTTTCAGTTATCCTAATTATGTATTTATTTCATTTCATTTACATCCCACCTTTTTCTCCAAGCAGCTTAACGTGGCATGCATGTTCCTTCCACCTCTGTTTAATCTTCACAACAAACCTGTTAGGTTGAGAGGCAGTGACCGCTCTAAGGTCACCCAGTGCGTTTCATGCCCTAGTGGGGATTTGAACCGTGGTCTCCCATGTCCTGATCCGACACTCTTAACTACTCTTCACGGTTCTATAATACAAAATCTTTACCTGATACTATCTATTGTAGAAGGCAACTAAGACATTTAATAAATAAATAATAATAAGTAATTACCTGTCAATCAGATTGCTCAACATTAAACATTGAATCAGTAAGACGAAATGTATTTTTGGGTCAATTTTCCTGCAATTGGCCAAAGCCTACACAAAGCCTCTTACTCATAGCCAATCAGAATGCAGCCCTTTGGTAACAGTTCAATGACAGCTGTTTGTGCTGTAGCAATAAAAGTCTAGTAGACAAAACGACTGAGGCACTTGGTACATTAGAAGTGTCACAGGCTTAAAATACTGCAGCGGGATCTGTGTCTCCTGTCTCAGATGAGATGACTTAGCTGTGGGGAGAGTTTTAGATTTCTATTCATGCCCAAACATACAGCTTAACGTCTAAGGGCTCTAAAGGCATCACAGTTGTCTTTAATGTGAACTGCATGCTGCACCAGCAATGTTTGGAAAGAAAGAAAAAAGCAAATCTCCCAGCACCACAAACATGGAACTTTGATTCTGCATCTTTCTGGTGGTTGTGTATGGAAATAGAGCATAAAGTGGTGAAGGATGCATTTCTAATGTTGATGTTTTCAGCTTTAACAAATTTACAAATGCACCATGCTGAGTAACAAAAATAAATACTTATACACTCCAATTTATCACTATTGGTTCATGATATTTAATTTTAACAAAAACATTGGAAATGTACTGACATTTCAGTTTAGAAGTGTCAGAGTATTAGTACCATTTTCACTACTCCTGTGGACTCTCTTTTAGCCTTTCACTGTCTCTGTCTTTCTGACTCAGTCAGAATTTGCCCTTGTGACATTCTCCCAGAGGGCAGTTGGGGGCCAGTCCATAGTTGCAAAAAGCCACATGAATATGAAGTAACTATTTTTTGTTTCCATTGTTAGTATTTATAATAATAGTATGTCACATTTCATTTGGAGAAGAAAAACATAGCTGCAGTTATTGCTTGTTAATAATAATAAAAAATCAATTGGAGTTTTTGTGTGGAGATCTGTTAACAGCCCACATACTCTGATTTTCAATGTGGCTCCTTTAAATGAATGTGGTGAAAGGTAAGAAGCTGCATTATACCAAATCAGACCTTTGGTCTAGCTAAAAAAATACTGTGCACTTTGGCTGACAGTGACTCTCTAGGGTCTCCAGTAGAGGTCTGAGGTTTTCCTACTACTTGATCCTTTTAAAATGGAGATGCCAGAGATATATCCAAGAGCCTTGTGCATGAGAAACCTGCATTGTGCTACTCGTCCACAGGCACTCCCAAGGCAATCACCATATTACTCAGCTTGTGAACTTTCTTCGGGGAATCTGGCCAGTTCTGGGCTGCCTAGATTTTTGGTCTGACCAAACATGGCTGTTCTTCAGTTTATAGTAGGCTTCCTCAACCTTGGCTCTCCAGATGCTTTTGGTCTTTGCAACTTCTGTTCTTTCAGATTGATTAGCAGCCCAACTTTAGCGTGTAAGAAATAAGAGACGATGTGGGGTTTGGCTAATGCAGCTCTTGCCAATCTGGTGCACTCCAGATGTTTTGGACCACAACTCCCATTAGTCTCAGCCAGCACAGCTGTTGCATTCCAAAAGATCAGGAGGGCACTAGGTTGACAAAGGCTGGGCTAATAAATCTCTGGTGCAATTGTGGCAGATTCAAGCAGTAGTGCTTGTGGCATTGTCCTTGGAGAAACAAATTGCCCTTCATGAGGTAGTCATTCTTGGCTTTGACCCATGTACCGAATGGAAATTTCTAGTATAAAACTATCAACCTCATAAACAAAGGCAATGGAAGTCCTTTAAAGGGCTGTTCTGGAGCTTTCTGAGATAAGATATTACATGCAGAGAAGTCCTAAATGCATGCATCCTAGAGTGTTATATAATTGCTCAGTATGAATTTCTGCTGTTGCTGTTTGCTTTTTATTAATATTTGTTGTTACTATTGGTAACAGCTATGAAGCAGACAAGGTGCTTGTGGTACAGGCATTTCACCTTTTACAACTTCCTTCAACAGCAGACATAAAATGAACCTTCACCTCCTTGTTTTCCCTGCCCCCAAACACAGTAATTAAGAAAGTTTCCAGGAAAGAAACATTGCCTTGCAGAGGCCTGCAGAAAGCTTTTTGTTCTTCTCTAAATGTTCATCTCTTCTCGTTTCACACTCAGTCATTATATCCTCTTTTCCGCACAACTCCACAGCTGCCGCCTGCTGCTGCTCCACCAAGTTTTTGTTGTCCTGGGGGCAAGAGATGGATGCACGCTTCTCCTCACTCCCCCACCCCAATCCTCATTCTTGTCTCTCAGCAGAAACTTAGGAAGCCTTGCTTAGCAGGGTATGCTGCAATTTGCCCTTTGGCTGTTTCATTCATACAATCACAGAACTGAAATAGTCAGGCCCAGAGTCCTCTGTAGAACTGGGAGTGTGTTGGGGTGTGTGTGCTGAAGAAACCCCCCTCTCCCTGCACAAACAGGAGCCTCCTGTCTTGGCTCAATTGGACAAGCTAAACAGCCCCAGGGTGTGTTGTTTCCACTCCACTTACTTTGCGCTCCTAAAGCTTTCTCTGAGTCTCAGGCCTTCTGGCTGATGGGAGAACTTGTGCCGATAGACACTAATTAGAATTTAAAAGCGTGATTCATGTATGATATGATTTTTTTTTATTTTTTTTTAAAAGAAAAAGGCCTTCTCAAATGAATCAGAGTTACATGCTAGAAAGGAACAAACTATTTGAGCCTGATTAAACTCTGCAAGAGCCAATGCTCCTTTGTAATCGTAGATGGGACTCCTTTTTTATTGAACAGAAAGGCTGTGTGTTTGGTGATTCATAGACACCCACACCTTATTTTGGAGACCCTGGCAGGCTGCTGCCAGTCGGAGCTGAGCTTAAAAATAATTTGATCTAGCATCTCTGAGGAATACAAAAAAATTCTATCCCCAGTATCAAATACATACTGGGGAGAGCCTGTTTACTGTTTGTGGTTTCCATGGCCTACTTCTTCCTCTTTCTGCTGCTCCCAGTTTTCCTGAGTTTAGGAAGCGTTTGTGGTTTCACTTAGCATTAAGCTGCAGAGAGCAGATGGATGGAGTCTGTTTGGATACACACATATAAAATAATACACAGATCAGACTTTTCAAGAACCATATTAAGCCAAACGTATTTATTAAAATGAGTATCAAACACAATTTCATTTTAATATCATGGGAGATGCAGTATTAGGGAGGAGGGAATTTCTCCCATACAGAGCATTGTTGTCCATAATTTAGATCTTTCTGCTCTGCGTGTGTTTGTGAGAGAGGAGGAAGTATCATGTCCTTCCTGGTTATTGCGGCTGCAACTGTGTGAAGTTTCTCTAGCCGTTTCTGGGAGACCCCCTATGAAAGAGCAGAGCACTTCTTTGCTAATACATTCATACCTCGGGTTACAGATGCTTCAGGTTGTGTGTTTTCTGGTTATGGATTCGCCGAAACCTGGAAGTACTGGAACGGGTTACTTCTGGGTTTCGGCGCACACGCTCACGCAGAAATGCTAAATCGCGCTTTGCGCATGCGCAGAAGCGGCGAGTTGCAACCCTTGCATGCGCAGACACAGAGCTGCAGGTTGCAGACGCTGCGGGTTGCAAATGTGGCTCCCGCACGGATCACGTTCGCAACCCGAGCGCCCACTGTAATGTAACATGGCTTCAAGCACAAGTATGGGTGTGGAGGGGGGAGGAGTTAGGCAGCTATGTTAAGTTAAATATTTGAAACTTTTATAAAGAGGGAGCTGGCATTCTGTTTTGTGTGTGTGTGTGTGTGTGTGTGTGTTCTATTTCAGGGATTTTAACCCTACTTTGCAGCAAGGTGTGAGGGCAGCTTACCAAGAATCAAAATAACAGTGGCAAATTTTTATGCTTTGTAACCCATTTAAGAAGCCTGTTTTGAGATTATGCAATTAATTATTTAATTAACAATAAACAATGAAATTAAAGAAAAATAAAACAAAGCTGCAGAGACAAAACAACTCATATTTAAAAAACAAAGCAAACAAAACACAAAAAAGCAGAAAGGGGCAGAAATTACATCAAGGTAGGTGGCAGGCCACCTGTCCTGGGGAGAATTTACAATCAAGGGCACTGTCACCGAGAAGGACCTTTCCCTTGTAACCACCCTCCATGCTTCGGCTACAGAAGGCACTTTGAAAAGGGCCTCTATTGAAAATCTTAGTATGCAAGCAGGCATTTGTGGAGGCCAGTAGGCCTTCAGGTGAGGAGAGCAGACCAGGGAGCAAAAGATTGGAGTTGGTCCTCTTCTCCCCACACCCTTCCAGGACCTGGGCATTCTTTTTTGTTTGTTTGTTTAAAAGCCACTTAATATTTAAAAGTATTTTGAGTTCTCTACAAAAGCACAACATAAAAGCAATAAAACAGTATCATGGAAATGGACCCCAACTTAAAAAACACTTTAAAAAGACCAGAAATGCAACTCCACTTTTCCAAATTTCATAATCTGTTAACATTTAACTAGGAGCAGGGCATAAAGCATGCACTGCAGATAAACACGGAGAAGTGCAACAAGAAATTTTGCCTGCAGTTTGTGGTCCATAAATTTGCAGTCTTCCCCTGCTTTTTTATTTTTAATAATGATGCTTCAGTGATCCCCATCGCTGTCTCAGATCAAATGTTTTTCTTTTCTGCAAGTAATAGTCCTTGTCAGGGAGGATAATCGGAGCCACAACCTCCCTACAGTTGTGCATCTTGATGATTTAAGTAATAATTTATTGCCTTTTTTATTTAACATTGTAATTAACATGATAAATAAGTGCAAGGGTATTGTTTGAAATGTAATATACAGTTAAGCCCAATTAATTAATTGGCCTTCAGTGATTGGGAGCCGAATGATGTTCTTTTTTAATGTGGGGATAGTTTGTTTTAATGAAAAATGTGCTACTAAATAGGTTTATCTTGTACACACTGGCTTGTGCTCACACACACACAAACTAAACTAACTTTTAACACATGAAGGAACTGAGAGAGATGTGAAGATAATAGTTCCCAGAATGATTTGTAGATGAGTCAAACATTTAGAATACTTCTGGAATTATTTTATCTTCTGTTTGTTTTCTTAAAGCAGTAGCTTTCAAACTGTTTTCTACACTTCTTTGGATACTGTTCAGTGATTCCTCATTGATAACATGTGTAATGGCAGATAGGTTTTCTGAAGGACAGCTGACAACTGGCACCAGTCTCTCACTGCATTATGGAGCCTTGGATGTGTTCCAAGGCATATTCTTTAGTTTACGGCAAGGGTGGCCAACTCCCAAGAGACTGCGATCTACTCACAGAGTTAAAAACTGGCAGTGATCTACCCCCTTTTTGGAGTTTCAGGTCAAAGTTGTTGAGTTTTTTCAGGGAGGAGGTAAAATGTTGAGCTTTTTTTAGGGGAGCAAAACAGTTGTTCAGCTTCTTTGGGGGGAGCCAATGATCTACCAGTGATCTACTGCAGACATCCAGTGATGTACCTGTTTGGACATACCTGGTTTATGGCAATGATGAGGAACCTATGGCCCTTCCGGATGTTGTTTGACTCCCAACTCTCATCAGCCCCAGCAAGCATGGCCAGTGGTCAAGAATGGCCGGAGTTGTAGTGCAGCAACATTTGGAGAGCCACAGATTCCCCATCCCAGGTGTATGAGGTAATGAAGGGTGTGCCCTAGGAATTTGTTCCAGAAATCTCTGTTTAACAAAATGAAAATGTTGACAGATTCCAAGTAGGAAAATTAGGAAAGCTGTTAGTATTATAATACCTTTATATAAATCCATGGGGCTATCACATTTAGAACACGTTGTACTGTTCTGGTTGCCTTGCCTCAAAAAAGGATACTATGGAGCTAGGAAAGAGCATCCAGAATGATGAAGGGATTTGAGCTCTTTCCCTAAAAGGAAAGTCTTAAGTATTTGGGGCTTTTTATCTTAGAAAAAGAGACTGGGCTAGAGGATCTAATAGAGGTTTATAAAATTATGCACTGTGGACAGGGAGAAGCTTTTCTTATTTCATAATGCTAGAAGTAGGAATTATCCAGTGAAATGGCTGAGCAGGAGATCCAGGATGGACAGAGCTGTTAATTAATTGATGGAATTCGCTACCACAAGATGTGGTGACAGCCACTAGCTTAGACAGCTCTAAAAGAGGATTAGTCAAATTCACTGAGGATAGACCTATAAATAGCTACTAGTTCCAGTGACTGTATGGAATTTCCAGATTCAGAGGCAGTATGCACTCAGTAACAGATGCTTATGGGGTGGCAACAGCAGGGCTAAGAGGCTAATTTTCTTCAAGCCCCACCTATGGACTTCCTGAGGCACCTGGATGGCCACTGTGAGAAGCATGATGCTGGACTCTTCTTATGTGCATATGCTTCTTCATGAGGAAGCTGATGTGGATGCTATTCCCTGACCACAAATTTTAAGAATGCTACCCTAAAGTTCTTGAGGGTGCATGATACAGCCTCCTTGCCAAAACTAAACAGATAGCTGTCTAGTCAGTGCCTTGATAAGAGAAATGCAGGCTATAATGTAATATACAAACATTTTGCATGCTGCTGAACAAATTTAAGAACACTATAGTTTGCCTTGGCCTCCCCAACTGGTTGCTTAACAGTACTCCATAAACAACGTTTCCACTGTTGAGTTCCTTTTTCCACAATACCTTGTAATGTTTGATTACTCTTACTCTGATATTAAGCCCACAGCAGCTGTAGCGAATATGAATGGGAAAATGAATCATGATTGTAATCAGCTGCAGGACCACATTCTCCAGCATGAGAATGCCTAAACGTTGGCAACCCTTATCAGAGTCCAATTGGTTCTCTCCTTTCCACCAGGTTTCAGTTACTGCACTATATTAATGTTATCCTCTACGACCAAGCACTCCAATTCACCTGTCTTGGCCTGGAGGATTCTGGCATTAGCATGTAAACACTTAGATACAGCGTCTGTCTCCAGGAATCTTTGGCACTTTTGTTTTGGCCTGGGGTGCTTTGGCCTCTATAAATTGCTATCATGGACACCCGAACTGGTTCTGTGCCTACCCCACTGAAATTTTCATTATTATTTTTTCATCCTTATCCCACAGGGGACACTTGTTTTGAATTGGATCTGACCACTGCAATCAGTTTAAAAGCTGTTCTCTTACCTTTTTTATTTTAAGCACCAAAAATCTGGTCCCATCCTGATTCAAGTGGAGTCTATCTCTTTTGTACATACCAGGCTTGTCCCAAAATGTTCCCCTGTGCCAAAACAATCCAAACCCCTCTTTCTGACACCATTGCCTCATCCACATATTCAGACTACAAACTTGTCTCTGCCTAGCTGGCCATATGCGTTTAGTGCCAGCTAGATAGCATATAGCCAAGCTTCCCAGAAGTCTTTCTGCTTACTCCAAAGGTCTTCATAAATCCCATTTTCAGAGAGTGATGTCTTCCCAGATTGGCACAAGCAGCACCTTAGTCAAGAGAGACTGCAGCATCTCTTGATTAGATTTGGATTTCTTTATTGACTTCTGCAGAAACGGTCAAGATAATAACCCAATATGGGTTAAGCTTGCATTACGTTATTTATTTTTTTGCCAAAAAAGTCACTTTTGACTCTTTTGCTTGTGACTGCAATTTTGCTACTCTTCCTAATATTCTAATTTGAATTGTCTTATGTTCCTGAGTTAGCATCTGGTCTTAAAAATGTTCCTTGAGGACAAAACACAGGGAAAGGGAAGGACCTATTGCATTCTCCCCAGATGGATATACCTGAAACTGGTGGGATGTATAGTGGAGTAGGAGAGCTGAAAAGAATGCCAATATATTTCACATCTGGCAATGTGCCCCTTTGGTGCCCCTTTGGTATCAGATGGTGCATGGGTAAAGGTAAAGGTACCCCTGACCATTAGGCCCAGTCGCAACGACTCTAGGGTTGCGGCACTCATCTCACTCTATAGGCCGAGGGAGCCAGCATTTGTCTGCAGACAGCTTCTGGGTCATGTGGCCAGAATGACTAAGCCACTTATGGCGAACCAGAGCAGCACATGGAAACGCCATTTACCTTCCCACTGGAGTGGTACTTGCACTTGACGTGCTTTTGAACTGCTAGGTGGACAGGACTGGGACCGAACAATGGGAGCTCACCCTGTCGCGGGGATTCGAACTGCCGATCTTCTGATCAGCAAGCCCTAGGCTCTGTGATTTAGACCACAGTGCCACCCACGTCCCTTGGTACATGGGTAGACGAGCCTAAAACACCCAGGGCCCAAATTTTCATGGCCCTCTAGCAGCTATAGTGGCTCATTTACCACTTTGTGTTATCTCTAGAAGTGTATACTCAATTCTGATCAAACTAAGCCTCCTAAATGCATTGGTTGCCCAATGTGATTTTTTTCTAGCTCTCCTACCCCGCTAATATGCCTTCCTTTAGTGAGAGAATAGCAGATTCAAGGAGAGATGTTAGACCCTGAATTTCCCCAGTCATAAGATTAGGCCATATACAGTGTGCTCTGTAGCTGATACAGAGTGCCTAGAAGTTTCAGGAAAAATTTGGAACCATAGGAACCAATAATGGGGGCACCTGTGGCGCTCCAGATACTCCTGGACTGTCGCTAGCAAAATCCCTGAACCTTGCTGGCCTTGCTGGCAAGAGCTACTGGGAGTCTTATAACCTCTGGAGGGCCACAGGTTCCCCACCCCTGCTGTAAACAGTGTGTTCTAGACTAGAACATACCCAATGCATCAATGGTAGCAGTTGGCCTTCAGTCCCTTTCTCACATAAATGGGCTCTAAAGCAGATGGAAGCACCCAGAGAAAGGCCTCTGATTACTCTTGGCATCCAGAGAAGCTCATATAGGAGCTGGTTTAAATGTCCACTGTATCTGTATGCTTGAGGGATGAGATTAGCCTCTGTGCATCTGTCTTACTTGTCAGTGGCAAACCATCTCAGAGTAAATGGGGAAACTCCAGATGCCTACTATTGCTACAAAGGATTCATCCAGATGTTTCCAGAAGGAAGCATGATGCTTAGCAGGTATAGAAAGTTTTCTGTCTCCTCCCCTCTCCCCATGATTCTAGCAGGTAGAAAGGTCAGTTGGGGCTTCAAGGCAGCTGTGAGGAATGTGGGGGGGGGGAGAGAAATAGGGGTGAAGGATAGCCTGGGGTTAACTGTGGCTTTGTTGGCTGCCAACCCTTTCTGCATTCCAGATAGTGGGCAGAGCTTGTGACTGTTCCATAAGCATGTTTCATGAAAGACCAAGAAGGCAAAGATTTCTTGGCTTCAGAAATCACTTTCTGCTTTCCTGGAATTTAGCTCCAGGAAAATGGGTTGGGTTGCATGAAATAAGAAAGTGAAGTAATAAATTGAAAAATTCTGTGTACAATTTTTGATGGGAGTGGATGGGTGGGGGACTAGCTTTGGCTTGGGTATTCATTTGGATGTGGAATGCGGGTTAAACATAACGTATGATCCACTGCTCCTTTCATTGCTTCCAATTAAACCTTGCTTGTTAGTTTAACCTCTAGGTAATCCCATCAAACAACGGATGTCAAGGCAACACTGCCCACAGTGGCTTTGGATGAGTGGCCATTAATTTTAATTGCCTTGATATTAAAGATTAAGAAGTAGTGGGACTAGCAGGGTGGAAACGATCCGACAAATCCACTCGCTGAGCCTTCCCCAGGCTGCAGGGATATTAAAATTTTACTGTGAGAATTAAACAAGCCTTTATTAGTGATGGCTGTTGTTTGATTGGTCCAGAGGTATGCATAAACACCAGATTCTTATATATCCGCGGACAATATGGTTGACGTATAGAGATTCTGCAATTATGAAACTGTTAATAAAGCCATAATTGGATTGTCCACAGTAATTATTTGCTGGCTTTCATTAATGTATTATTGCTTCCTGACTGACAAGGTAATATTAAGTGCAATATATACAATACAGCCGTGTGTCGTCCTGGGAATGCAGCATGTAAAAAGATGCACCTTCACTTATTGCATTTAAAGCTTGGGGGCCTTTCATTAATTTATGTTAAAGCAAATGCCAGCATTATGGAACCAAGAAAGAATTCTCTTTTTCCCCCACACAGTGAAAATGCCTAATCCTAGCTGTAGAGTTGAGCAGTGTTTTTAACAACCAACTCTGACCAGTTAAAAGGTTAGCATTACAAAGCCCAACATTATTTGAGCAGGGTGGGGTACAAGGACAGATTGCTAACCCTTCAAAGTATAATGTACCATAAGCAGCACATGTTGTGTCCGTACTTTACATTGAAGGCTATAAAATGTCCAGCTAATGATTGCCTATACCAAAAGATGTGAGAGCTCTAGACAAATAGGTTAATTGTTTGGTTTTACCAAGCTCCACCCCGCGACAAGACTCTGGAAATCTGCCTTATACCGGAGCAGGCTTCTTGCCGTTCTGTTCTGAAGGGCAATGGTTTTCCATGATTTCTGGCAGAGAAAGGATCTTCCCTATCCTTTTTGCTGGGGATGCCAGGGATTGAACCTGGGACCCCTTGCCAGCAAAGAATGTGCTCTTCCTATTGAGTGGTGGAGCCTTCCCCACTGGGAAGTTAAAAGGGAGGGGAAGGTAACAGACTGTGTTTAGGCTAGCAGAGTTCCCCACCCTGCCCCAGAATATTCATTGCTATAGGGCAACCATAAATGCCTCCATACCATCAGCAATCCACATCTTCACTTCAGACCTATTTGCACAGCTAGCAACCAGCACCTACCTTGCTTACAAGGCCCAGAAGAAAGAGGCCAAGAATGAATATGGGAATACCAAGGGGCAGAAACAAGTATCTTCTTAGCTGCAGCCTGTCTTTATAACAGTCATGGACATTTATGAGTAAATTATTATTACATTATTCATCAGGCTGTGCTAGCAGGAGCTAATGGGAGATGTAGTCCAAAATATTCGGAGTGCACCATTAGTGAAGACTGTATTGTTACAATCTCTAAATTTCAGCTGTTGTAGATATGCTTGATAAATACTTTGTTTCTGTTATATTGGTGCCCTGGTGTGGACATAAGAGAATGCAGCCTTGTCTGCCAGTGAGAGAGGGAGTTCTTCATAGTTATTTACTACAGTTATTAATTATGAACATTCCCCTAATGGCCAAGATCAGAAAATAGTTTCTGCATGCCATTTTCCCAGCGGCTTTGTTTCAGCTGCTCCGGCCATGACCTTTGGGCGGGTTAATAGGTAGAGCCTTAGAAGCTGGCTTGGCAACAACAAAGCCATCTTCAAAGGGAGATAACAAAGCAACATTTCATACATTATTGATTTATTTGAGCCCCCCCTCATTGTTGCAATGGACTGAGCTCACTTCTGTTTGCCAACCTGCCAAGGTTGTTCCAGCCCAAATAACAAATAACAATTGCATGTTTCTCCTTAAAATCCCCTCTTCATTTCCCTCTGTTCTACTTTTATATTTCTCTGTCTCTCCCCCTCCCCTCTCTCTAACTCCACCTAATAATGGTTTCTTTTTGACAGTGGTTTTGCTTTGAATGCCTGGTAAGGTCCAAAGGCAACTTCTATCATGGAAGTGTTAACAATGTTTAACAACAAAATAAGGGCAGCCAGTGCTTCTTATACTTGCTGGCTCCGTAAGAGGGTAACAATTTATGGAATTGTGGAAGGGAGTCATCTTCTTGTTACCCCACCCCACCACAGAAAGCTAGAATGATGAGTATAAGGCCTGGCCTCAAGTTTGACCAGTGGTGAAGGAAACACTTTCTGTAGATTAACATTTGGGCTTCTGAACACAATTGGCAGACAAGAACTGGGTACTCTGATGCAGTCCTCAAATTACCAAGGGGAGGTGGGTCCTCTGTCTTTATAAGGCTACAAGGACCATGACTTGGCTAAAATTGAAGGAGCAATAGGGTGGGGCTTGTGGGTTTTATCAAGCTCAAATCCTTTCTTTTAAAAATTACAGCAATACTTGAAGGCTTGATAATGATTCTTGGAGGGTTCTGGTTTGGTGACAGACCCGCATGGTGACTTTTTGAGGTAGGAAATGTAGCAGCTTTACAGTTTGATAAATGAAAGCTATCACTGAATGCTGAACAGAAAGATGGTCTTCCACGTTTTTCAACTCCAGCACTAAAATGGAATTTAAAAAAACCCACAAAGTTAAGTACTAAGTGTGCCTGTACTTTAACATGCTTTCAGTTTAAATTTGCTTCCACCTTAAGTTTTAGTTGGTCTGAGTTACTGATTTTAAAACTGTATTGGACCCTTCAGCCCTAATTTATTGCATTCTGGATTTAAGTGGCCACTTTTATTAGAGTGAAGACTGAGGGTTTTGTTTTGGAAGCACGGGAACTGATGTCTTGAAGTGCCCCATTTGTTGCCATAAAACATCCTGGGAGATTTGGCTCCTCCCCCTCCGGTCTCTCTTTGATTTAAAAATGTACTCTCCTTTCTGTGGCAGGTATCCAACTGGTTTGGCAACAAGAGAATCAGGTACAAGAAGAACATAGGGAAATTTCAGGAAGAAGCCAACCTTTATGCAGCAAAAACAGCAGTGACAGCTGCGCATGCTGTGGCGGCAGCTGTCCAAAACAACCAGACAAATTCACCCACCACACCAAATTCTGGTATGTACCAGCCTCTTCTTCATGGCATGACCTGGTTCACATGTTAAAAGCAAAGCTGGAAGTGGGAGGTGGGTATTTCTCTCGAAGGAGCAGAAATTCTCTTTCATAGCTTATTGACTTCTTGGGGTGAGACTTTTTTCTCTTAAGCTGCACCCTGCATTGCCTTAGCATGCAGCCCTGGGAGTTCATTTAAATGAAAAGTTGGGTGAACTATCAGTTTCTTGACGCATTCCAGAACAGCAGACACACAGCTAAAGGTCTGGCAGGCTAGTTTAAATTATTATATTTTGGAAACTCAGGCCTTGTTTTGTAAAATTATGTAGCCAGTGAATTCACACTGAGCTGTTAGAATTCTTGTAAGCCTTCCATTGTTCCTTTGAAAAACCAGCATAGTTACAAAGACCCAAGGCAAGTACATACTTTAAAAGGGACTTGCTGAAGCACACCCTTTCCTTAAAGATTTGATGTGGAAAATTGGCCTTGCATAAGAGTTTTATTTCAAACACAGTGGGGTGGGGTAAGTGTTTGGAACACTTTTTCTTTCCTGTAGATGCTTCCTCGGTTTTATTTCAGGAAAACAATGGTTGGGCTATCTCATTTCACAGTGTTCTGTGAATAACAAATAACAGAATAGCAAATAAACAATTAATGGTCAGTGTTTTCCACCCACATTGTGTTTCTGAGCCCCCAAATTTGGTCTATCGTTGGTAGCCAACAGAAATGGGGGATAGCATTAGCTGAACTTACATTGTACCTCTGAAACAGTACAGAGTGAGGGATAATCTTCTGGTCCTTTTGACACCTTTAATCATGCAGCTGGTGAAGTCAGTGGGGGATTGTACCTGACCAAGCACTTAACTTCCAAAGGAACAGCCCTCTTCTCCACCTTAGCCAAACAGGATGGAGGGGATTGCCCATATGGTTGTTTGGGCTTCTTAGGCCCTCTTGAGTATCTCAGAAGCCCAAGTATCTGTGGGACAGTCTCTACCTCCTACCCTTCAGGGTTAAGGAGAAAGGCTGGGAGCAATCACACTTAGTGAGTAGTATTGTGGTGCCTTACTCTTCCATGATTGTTCTTTCTGAGTATCTTGTCTGCTGTTTTAGATGTTTCTCAGCAATGTGTAGCCATGGGAAGGCTGATCTCCTTTGTCCAAGGATGCAGTCACACTTTGCAAATGCCAAGAAGCAAGAGTTACACCCTAGAACCCCTTTCAATACTGAGAGGTTCCATTGTAGACCATCTAATATATACAGTTTTCCCCTGGGGGTAGCAAGCTTGAAAACTGCTCTCCTTGATAAAGTGTTAGGTCTAATCCAGACTTCCTCTTGGGCCGTGCTTTCCAGGCACAGGTCTGTGCTTTTCAGGTCCATCTACAAGCAGTTTTTGTTGTAGTTCCACTGCTTTCCTGGGTAAAACCTCCTGTTTACCACTGAATCAGTACGAATGGCAGTCCATGGAAAACCCAGTTACCATTTGTTCTGTTGCAGTGGTAACCAGTGGGTTTTCCCAGGCAAAGTGATGGGACAAAAAAAAATTGCTCAGAGACAGACATAGAAACCGTGGACCTGGGCCTGGAAAGCAAGTTGCATGGAAAGTCTGGATGAGTTCTAAGAGTAGTAAGAAAGAAGTGTGAGCAAATATTAGGTTGTCTGTTGTTGCGATTTCTTTCGTGAGGATTTCCTGGCAATGTGGTGCCATTGCATATAGTACTAACAAGAAAACAGTAGTCCAAAGAGACATCTCTTCTTCCTTTTGCACCAAAGCAAATGCTGCTCTGTTTTGATGCAGTGTAACCACAGAGGAGCCTCCTTAAAACTAGAAATAGCAAAGCTAAGTGACAAACTAAATAAGAGGTGGCTTCTTCTGATGAGAACAAATCAACTTAATTAGCAATTAGCAGCCATTTCCATCCTAAGGAGGCATTAAACCCCCATGCTCAGTATAAGACTTTTCTTGGGTATTTAGTGATGGCACCTAAAGGGAGCCACTGCCTAGGGGTTGGGGAGGGGCAGTGCATGTAGCTTCTAAGAACTTCTGCACAAAACAGCTCTTTTGCATTCAGAGCAAAACTGCACTATAAGACCTTAAGTCTGTTTCTCCACTGCCCTGGGAAATTGGCTCCCACTAACATTTCTTTGCTTATGGGAGCCTGAATTATAAAACAGCCAGATTAGTATTTATTAGGGCTGCTGCCTGCTAAAATCAATGTTAATCAGTTAACCTTATGAGTTTTAGTTGATCAACTATCAAATGAATTTGCATGTATTAGTATCCAGGTAAACACAATCACTTTTAGATGGCACCATAGCAGGAATCCTCTTAGAAGAGACATTCCCTTCTGTGTGAGAGAGAAAAGAGAGTGCTTTTAAGAGGCTCCTTTTAAAGTGATTCTTGCCATTTTCCAGTTTTTATAGCCATTTATATTTTTAAATTATTTTAAAACTCCTCCCTGACTCACAGGGGTCACTGATTCAGTGTAATCAGCTAAACATTGCTTCCCTAGTATTAACAGTTGTTATAATGAGAAACGTTACATGTAAACACATAGCAGCATGAAGAACCCAATTTCTAAAGCCCATCCTGGAATGAAGGTCCTACAGCCAAATCACACATGCAGGGATGTTGCTTGATTTATCCGCCTTTACTTACTGTCATTTGAGGATTCATAGGCAGTGTTGTGCTGATGGTGCTGCCAAAGTTCTGTCTGTAGTCGTAACATACTGGATGGCCCATTCTCACATGGGAAAGCCTTGCTTATTCCATGGAAGTCTGTGCCTTAAGGTAAAGTGATAAGCCTGCATGTATGAACCAGATCTTAGAATACTGGAAGATGTTGAGACAAGTTTGGTTTCAGAAAGCTCCTGGGAGAAGGACCTTCAGAGCTGTGTGGCAGCCATAATGCAGTACTTTCCCCCCCAAAAGTACCCATGTGGAAATGTCACACAGTGAGTGTTACTAAGGACTAGCTTGCTCCATTATGTTTGACCATACCCACTTGTGTTTAGCAGATCACATGAGTAGTCCAGTTGAGCAAACAGTAAACTTGGGAAGGGAAATCACTATGTGCTGTCGCAGCAACTAGTGAGAAAGATGGAAATCCTTATTTACAGGTGTACATAGCACTGCTTACACAAGGAAGTTGTTCACATGAACCATTAAATATGCAGGAAAACTGTCTTGGGCACTCTTGCGGTTGTATCCAGCTAGGTTTTGCTTAGGAAACCTGTTGAGATTTATACAGTGGTACCTCCAGTTGCAGTCAGGACTGCTTCTCCGCATGTGTGCACGGTGAAACCCGGTAAAATACTTCCAGGTTTGCCACGCGCGCATCCCAAAGTTTACGTACCACAGGGTTACAATCCTTGACCAATCAGAGACAACCATTGGAGACAACTCCCAGCCAATCAGATTTTCACAGAAAATTTCCACCCATTGTTTCCCTTGGTACTTCAGTACATAATGAATTAAATTCCCTATCTCATTCAGATTCCAAGCAATTGAGAAACTAAAGTATGTTTATATCTGAACAGAGCCTATAGGTGTAGCTCAAGAAAGGCACTATTATTTTAAGTAAAGAATGTAAAATCCTCAAGATATCTGAGTGCTTGAGTGTTTCTTTTTAAAGGACCATCAAGAACTTTAGATTTTAAGAGCTCTCTGACTTTCATAAATCTTGCCCCATTTTTTTTTTTTAATCTAAAGGGTCCAGAAATACTTGGGGTATATTATATGCTGCTTCATGAAATTCATTTGAGTCATTTGTGTTGATCTCTCTTAGTCTGTGGCCCTCTGATTTTATGGGGTGTCATTCTCTGCAAAGGATTTCCTTCTCCTCTCCTCTCCTCTCCTCTCCTCTCCTCTCCTCTCCTCTCCTCTCCTCTCTCATCCTCCTTATTCCCCTTGTCTTTTTGGAGGTCTTTTGGGGTAGACATATGATGTTTGCCACTCTCTTTTATTCAGCTACTTAACTCTTTCCTTTCCAGGTTCTTCAGGTTCTTTTAACCTCCCTAATTCTGGGGACATGTTCATGAACATGCAGAGTCTGAATGGGGATTCTTACCAGGGGTCCCAAGTCGGAGCCAATGTGCAATCACAGGTAGGAGAAAAACGCCCCTCCCCCGATTAAGGCCTCTTTAGCAGGGAATGGTTTGGGCTTTATTTTAAAAGAGGATAAAAATAAAAGGCAAACAAACAAAAACAATCCAACAACAATTTTCACCTTTTAATTGGGCCTTCCCACTTATTACAAAAATTGATCAATGTTGGCTCCTCACAGCACTGAATCTTGCCAATGAAAAGAGCTGGCTTCCTCCCTCTCCCCAATCTGAAACTTTTCAAGCTTTGTGAATGCAGTTCGGCTCTGGCTTGAGCTCATGGCGTTGGGTTGGGTGTGTTGTTTGGCTATCAACACTAAAGCTTTTATTTATTGTGACTTCTTTTTTTGCTTTGTTTATGGAATCTCCCTTTGTTACATATTTTAATTTCAAAAACTGATATAGCTGAGCTGTGTGTGTATGTGTGTGTGTGTTTAAATGCATTGTGTTCTCAGTTTTCATTCAAACAAGATTAACCTGTTCATCTAGGACCTCCAGATCTGTGTATTTTCTGCAATGGCGCATGACCAAAAGTCTGGCACTGTAAAAAATTTGGCTATGAAATCCCATGATATAATATCAGGTCTTTGTTAGTTTAAGGGATACTGTTTCAGTGCTCTGAATAGTGTCTGGTCCTCTAACTTGGCTAGCAGAAGTAGAAATGTGTGCCATATGAGTATATGCACATGAGCTTCAAAGACATAATTTATCTCGATTGCAGGACACCATTTGGATCCCCACCCCCTGTTTTTAGTGCAGTAGTGTCTAAACAAGGGGTGTTAGACAGGGTCAAATGTCCCCACGCAGTAGGCACCTAAGGGCAATATACGTTTTCCACAAAGAAATGGCCAGTTCGGGGAGAGGGGAGGTAGTATTTGGTGTCTAAAATGAATAACCTTGTTCATTTTGCAGTTCTCTTCCCCAAATCCCTTCATTGCCTGTAAATCACAGTTCCCCCTCTCTTGCTGGGTCTTAGCAACCCCCAGCTGTTATCCTGAAAAACCTTGTCATGTGCCAAAGCAACTTCCTCCTGCCATCTCACCAAACTGAACATTCTGCCTGCCCCCCTAGTTCTGTAAACCACCCTGAAGCAGTAAATACAGGCAAGTTGCAAATTCCCTGCTCCAGTACCCTGCACTTTACCCTCTTATACTGTCCATAATTCTCAGAACTGTGCTGCCAGTTTAAAGGAATCAGCAGTAGAGAGAGCAATGCCAAGACATGCAGTAGCAGCTCACCCTGAGCCAAGCCCCTTGCCCTATGAAGGGCATCAATTTTAGTCTTGAGGATGGCTCTGCAACTTGTTTTGGATATGGTAGGGACACAGGGCTTTCATTGCGGATCCCAAAGGAAATCTATGGTACACTACATATCCTCCTGAGTAAAGTTGTGCCTCCTTATGTGTGTTTTTTTAGCATGTGCGTTCAGTTATCATACAAGCATGTGCCACTTGCCCTAGATTGATAGGCTTGTCTTTCTGTGAAACTCTCTCTCTCACATCACCATCAACCCCCACCCCATTCTTTTCCATGTTAGAAATAATTTTGAATTTTAAGTGTTAGTGTGCTGGTAGATTTTTTTTTTTTTTAATGATGAGATTATTCTTGTTTGCTCATCTGCCCTTGCAGGTGGATACACTGCGTCATGTTATCAATCAGACGGGAGGATACAGTGATGGCTTGGGAGGAAATTCGCTGTACAGTCCACATAATTTAAATGTGAGTACCATTGGCAACAGTTGTTTGGAGAGCAGCATGCATGGTGTTGGGCAAATGGAGTCACTGATACATGTATTATTGCAGCATTTGTTAATGCTATTTTCCTATGCTGTGGACTTGAGCTTCATAGTGTGGGGCACACAAGGGCTCTCTAGGAGAGGAAGCTCCTTGTCCCAATGAGATGAAAAGTTCTTTCCAAGCCTCCTCTTGGTGATGCAAACAAGAATGCTACCCTGTGTAAGATGAAGCTAGGTAACAGAGAATTGATTGCATTCAACTATGTTTTATTAAGAGTAGACTCATTGAAACAAATGAACATTCATTGGGTTTATTACTTTCAAAAGGTTTACTTTGTTGGAAGCGCTATTTCTAGGGAAAGCAGCAGTGCCCAGCATCCATGAGCAGCTGCTGAGATCCAAACACCTGCCACTGCTCACCTTGGGTGCTGTTTGAATTTTCTACCTGCTAACTGTGGGAAAATTAAAATGGCAGATGGTTTTCCAGCTGTAGCTGCTGCCCCCAGTTAAGCCCAGAGCTGGGTGGGCAAACAACTGGCCAAGGCCACCAGCATGGATGGGGAAGTCACTCCAGGGCACTTTGCTAGGACCTCCCCCCACCCCACCCCCAACCTGGCTCTAGCTCTCATAACTTCCTCTTTTGACATGCTCTTCTCTGTGGTCATACATTTTATTTACAGGTTTGAAGCATTAGAGAAACCTACAGAACATGTATCCCATGTACCAAGAGCTTCACTGGTTGCCAGTCTGTATCTGGGACACAATTCAAAGTGCTGACTCTTACCTACAAACCTATGCTACTTGCATTTTCTGGAAGACAGTGTTCCCCCATTAAAGGTTTTAAGATCTTCAAGGGGCCATTTGTTATGTACAACCAACACCTGAACTTATAAGGCTGGGATACCTTGAGCGTTCATGCATGAGACTGTTAATCCCAGGGTTTGAGTACCATTCTGGGCACAAGATTCCTGCACTGCAGGGGGCTGGACTAGATGATCCTTGTGGTCCCTTCCAACTTTACAATTCTCTGGTTCTCTGTGTCTGTTCCTAACAGCCATGGTAGAAAGGCAGTATATAATAAAATAACTAATAAGCTATGGAGCTTCTTGCCGAGAGAGGCCCATCTAGGCACCCTTCTGATGACCTTCTGCTTGTTGTTGTTCTTCAAACACACCGCAGGCTTCATTAGTTGACTCAGCCACTGCAAACGTGCATTTGCTTCTACATATGTTTTCATGTACATGTTTTCGTTTTTACTTTTTATATTACTGTTTTTAGTCACCTTGAGTGCCATTTTGATAGAAAGCCAGAATACAAAGGTAACAAATAAATTAAACCTAGAGGGATGAATGTGTGTGCAGAGTAGTGTTTATCTGAGAAGATGTAAAAAATCAGCAGATGGAAATTTCAGTATGAATTTGGTAAGAGACGGTAAAACGTATAGGCCTATAGCCCATAGCCTGTAGCCATAGCGTTAAATATGTTTGTGGTGTTGCAAGTCAAAAAATATCAAGGGCACCCTGGCCTTCATATATCACAACTAACAAACTCACAAAGTGCTGCTGCTGCCAGATGAGACTTTTCCCTCTAAGGTGGTCTCATGCACTGTATGTCCCCTACCTCACCTCACCCAAATCAATAAGTAGGGAGTGGTCCATACCCCTAACAACTTTCTTATGGACTGACAATGTCTCTTCTGAGGGGTAGGGGTGTTAAAAGTCACTCTATTAGAAGCTTAAGTATTGGGGAAGGGCCGTCACCCAGTGGCAGAACAATTCCATGTAGGGCTAAGGAAGTTTTTCTGACTGAAAACCTGGAAAGCTGCTTGACAGACCAATGGACAACTCTGTGTAATGCAGCTTCCCGTGTCCCTATATCTCCTTTGTTTTCCAGGAGAGTGCCCATTCCTGAAGTGTGTACGGCTGTCATGTGATCTATCCCTTCCACCTTTGTAGAGTCTTTGGCAAAGACGTCAAAATGTGAATCAGGCACACAAGTAGAGATCCCGTGTGGGTGGTGTGCATCTGAGGTCCTTCCCTGCTTTCTTTTACCTGTAGAACAGCAGGCAAAATAAGATAATCAAATGGGAAACTAGGACAAGTTAGTGGGTTTGGCTTAATACACTCTGGGAAAAATTCCCATGGATCAACTTTTCTCACCCAAGGGGGTCAGCCTGCCCTTCAAATTGATGATAATGAATCCATTGTAGCATTTCCTAGAAGGCTATAATTTTCTTCATAAAAGTTATTTGTCCTTGTTATTCATTAACAGAAAGGATGTGTCTGTGGTTCAAGCTAAATCTAGGACATGGGTGGCACCATTGAGTCATGGTTATTAATTATTTATGTAGCAATTTTAATCTTGTATGATATAAAAAGTGCTGTTCAGTCAAGTCCATATTATACCATGTTTCAGTTAAAAAACCAAGGGCTGCTTACTAAAGATAGTTTCCATTCTGTATCATTTAATCTCTTTCTCTCTCTTTTTTTTCCTTTCTTTTTTTCTTCTTATTTCTCATGGAGTAAAAAGGTGGACTTCCTCACCTTGTCAGGGCATGATTTTGGATGAGGTGGGGGTTCTAATCCCCTTCCTGGACTGTGAGTACAGAACATGCAGTCTTTAACTTCGTTGACATCAAGGTGGAAAACTTGGGTCTGGGCTATACCTCTTCAGGTCGCAGGTAGGGGCTTGCATGGTTGATGTTCCCCTGTACATTCTCTGCACATAAAAAACTAGAAATCAGGGTGAGGTGCTATAGCCTAGCTTTCTCACTGACATTCTAGTTTTCTATGTAAAGCAAATACTTGAGGTATATAAATGAGCATTCTGTCATGTAAGCCCTTCCCACCAGTCTGAATTGGTGCAGCCCATTAAAGTGTAAGTTGATAATCTCAGCAGTTGCAGTTCTTGTGGACTATTGCGGGATGCAAGACTGTGACCTCCTGTATGTGACACAAAGTTGAGGAAGGATGAATTATTTGTCCAAGTCCATGGCAGGAATAGAGTTCTAAAGCCACATACAGGTCCCAAACCCTGTGCTCTGGGGATGCGGGGGAGGGTCTTATTCACTCCACAGTTTGGCGCAAACTTTCAAGCAATACTGGGAGTAGGGCATAGCTTTGTGGTTTAGTCCACAGCTCTATGAACCTTTCAAAGCATTGTTACAATCTGTAACTTGAGGCTCTACTAACAAGGTTGTCTATGAGTTCCTTTATATTTTTTCTTAACTGCAGCACCTCCACTGGGCTGGGTAAAAATGCCTTTTTAAATACGATAGGGAGCAGCCACACATCACTTCTTTTTTCAAGTTACATTTTCTACAGGTCAGTTTCATTTGTTGTGAGACATTTGTTGTTACATTAGGAGCCGCACATCACTTCTGATGTAATTGTACATACAAAGAAACATTGTATGGGGGTGGGCGAGGCTGCCCCATGTACCGCCCTAACTGTTTGCCTATAGAAAATTATACTGCATGCCACTGCCTGCAGCACTTACTTGGTGTGGTGGAGGTGCTGTGCTTCAAAGCTGCTCTTAGCTTGACCCTTTTAACTAAGAGAAAAAGCAAAACAAACAAAACACAGCCTATAAATCACTTAGTATGTAGAACCTGCCTATATAACGTCTTAAAATTTATTTAATCAGTTTTATCATCATTATTGATTACATTTATATAGCACTTCATCCAAAGATCACAGGTGGTTTGCAACATAAAATTTGCTTATCTGCATACAAAGTTTTAAAGATTTTATGGAATTATCCTAAAAAGTCTGCATGGGAATCAACAGAATGGACTATATGTCCCCATGCAGAGGCAGGATTGGATGGACTTGGTCAGATGCATTCAGCCCTACCAAGTTCATGGAGGTAGAATTCTAAAGCCAAGATTATTATATCCTTTGAGTCTTGAGAGGCAGATTGAAGTTCCCTTTTACCCTTTAGTGGTATGGATGCCGCTGCTGTGGATTTGGTCCCACATCACCCTGGGTATGTGCAATGGCTTCTTGCCTACGTGATTTCATCCTAACTCTCATGTTTGCTCACCATACAAGTGATCTCTGGCCTTCTGGGAAACCCTTCACTTGCATGACAAGTAAATTACATCAAAAACCAAGCACATGGTCAGAAGCCTTTAAGCATACATGCAGTGGTATGGGAGCAATTGTGTAGAACTCACAAAGGAGATCTTGGTCACATTCCCAAGGCAACCTGGAGAATGAACACAACAAGGGAACACACCACCGTAGGAAGAAGGAGCGTCTGCTCTACGGCTTTTGGTGGCTACTGGTGTTCATCCTGCCTGGAGGGTCTGTGTGGACATTTTGCACTGCTTTAGATTCCTTTTCCTTTAATGAGCACTTTCACGTTAATCTTTTCCATATGTGTGTG
This sequence comes from Podarcis melisellensis, assembly GCF_964234715.1. Classification (NCBI taxonomy): domain Eukaryota; kingdom Metazoa; phylum Chordata; class Lepidosauria; order Squamata; family Lacertidae; genus Podarcis; species Podarcis melisellensis. The sequence continues at coordinate 11,907,390 of NC_138547.1, read as the reverse complement.
TG